>NC_066583.1:619996417-620045534 GCF_024323335.1 Lathyrus oleraceus
TTGAATATGATTCAATACTAGCACAGCTGTCCCACACATAGGCCAATTGCCAACCACTAGAGACCGGTACCCATAGTTCCTGTCATGAATAGTCCATCCACCTACTTCAAGGGACCATTCAGGGAACTCACAGAACCTTCCACGGGTTCCAACATCAGTACTAATATAACTCCTTGCAAGATACCAGAAAGTATCACCCATGGATCTCATCCAGAAACAGAACAGGACGCCTGCTCTGATACCAATTGAAATTCTGGCGTAGTCAGAATTCAGATGTTCTACTCCAAGTAATGACATCTGATCTAACATTGTTACTAATACAGCAAGACAGTTATACAAATTAAAACCTAGTACTGATATGCACACATTCACAGATGTCACGACATCTGCTTCTATATCACCCTAGAATGGAGGAACACCTAGTTCTGTCCATCTAGTGCAAACACCCAGTAGAGATCAAATATAGCCCTTATGGTTATTTATCCTGCCCATTTATCAGCATGATGTCTCAACATTGGTTGAAACATCACCTGTCCCAACATTACAGATGAGTGAACTGTAACAGACCAACCAGTCCATCAATATCAGCAGTCAATGGTGAATGTCATAACATTCTGTTTTACATTCAGACTGCAGGCTATGTGTCATATCTGTTATTCCCTTCATAAACAGACTAAAACCAGATTGAGTTATAACAGACAAAATATAGTGTGCAGAAGGTAAAAACACAAGCAATTGTTAACCCAGTTCGGTGCAACTCACCTACGTCTGGGGGCATACCAAGCCAGGAAGAAGATCTACTATCAGCAGTATTAATTCAGAGTTAAACTCCCCCGTTTACAACTCTTCACTTAATCCATACCCAATGCAATCTATACCTAGGAACTCCTAGATAGAAACCTCCAGTTTCCATTCCTATCACTACAAATACAGTGTAATGTTAACCAACTTGAACTTGCTTCACATCTTCATTCAAGAACATAATCACTCTTGCCTACAGGCTTTGAGTTACAAATACTCTCAGCTTTTACCACTGAGAAACACATGGTAACCTTCCCACAGATTGGGAGGTTTACCTCACACACACCCTAAATTTTCATTCTATGAGGCTTACAATAACTAGGTTACAATAAGCTATTTATAACCTAATCACCCAACTGGATTTGGGCCTTCAGAAATCGCAGCAAACTTGTTCTTTGCTGTTACAAACCAGCAGAAAGTTTCTGCTACAATCAAGGTCTTCAATCTCTTAGTTCCTAAAATATCTCCATATTTAGTTCCTAAAATATCTCAAGACCTCCACAAATAATGCCACATAGGATTCTAACTAATTTCCACATATTAGTGTGCTAACAAATAGGCTATTTGTTAGGTTCCTTAATTGTAGCTTGGTGTTGGTTTCCTGGATTTTAGCCTGAGAAAATGCTGAAACAGAAAAACTAAACAACCTACAATATAGCATATGCTGTCAGGAATGAATGTCACAACATTCAGCTTGACATCAAGGTCCATATGCTAAGTCTGTTTTTCCTGAAAACAGACCGTACAAATTTGCTGAACTGTACAGGACCAATCTGTCCATTCTACAGTAACAGCTTACATTAATAAATGTCAAAGCATCCAATTTGACATTTACACATTTAGCCTTAAGTCAGTTCTGTTATCCTCTTGAAGAACAGACTGATAAACATACTGAAGTGTAGCAGAACACCACTCTGTCTATTGTTCAGTATATGCTGTCAATGATGAATGTCATAACATCCAGTTTGACATTCAGACAGTAGGCCTTATGCCAGATCTGGTATTTCCTTGATCACCAGACTGAAAATAAATACTGAGTTCTAACAGAACACCAACTGTTCTATTCCTCAGTATCTGCTGACAGGGATGAATGTCATAACATCCAGTTTGACATTCAATGAATCCTGTATTAGCTAATCCTACAGTAAACTACTCAAGTGTGTCATGACATCAGTCAAGACATCAGAGTACAGCTAGATATTCTAACCTACAATGCAGTCACACAAACACCTTCACAGCATGTCATGACATCAGTTAAGGCATTAGAATCTAGGTAGTGTTTTACCATACAATGCAGCCAATCAAACATCTACAGAAGACTTCCAAGCAAAGGTCCTAAGATGAAATCTTCTAAGTCCAAGTTGATTAAGAGTGGAGTGAATATTTTGGTCTTACCATTTTATCATGTTTTGTTATTTTTAATTGATGACAATAAATAAATAGCAAGTAAATAAACATGCATGATGAGTTTGTACAATGATGATGATAATGAGTACTTGAATGTAAATTACAAGGTAATGACATAAAAGTAAATCACAAGATAAAGAATGACAATATCATAATAATAATGGTTAGTGAATGTAAATGAACAATAAAATAAAATCATGCAAGGAAGTAAAGTGCAATGATGTAAATGTTAGGAGTTAGTAGTTAGTAGTTAGTGGTTAGTAGAATAACAATAAGCAAATAGAATAACAAATTAATATAAAGAAAATGGTTTCATCTATGTATCAAATGACCTAATCATGGTTGAAATAGAGACAACCTATCAATGCCTCAAAGAATCATGAAGGATCTATTGATCAATCATTAATAGGTTTGAAACATTGAAGGTTTTATCAACTCTAAACAATCATGGCCATGATCTAATAGATCTCATCAGCCAAATAAATGTGAAAACAAGTCAACAATAAATAGAAAATGAAACAAAATACAAAGTTTGATTAAAGATGGTGGATAAAAGTAGCAAGAGCAAGAAATCCCCAAAAGGATGTAAACCCAACAAAAACCACTTGTCTCAAATTTGACTCAAATCTCTCTCAAAACACAACCCAAGAGTAAAAAGTCATTTTCAAACATAAAACAAAATAAAAAAATGTCAAGGAGTTTGAGTCCAAAATATTACCAAGATTGTGGTGTCAAAACTAGGTTATTATTGTGTTTGGGTTTGAGAATGAAGCAAAAAGCTTGGAAGAGGGTGGCTATGGTTATTATGGTAGAAAAAAAGAAGGGAAGGAAGTTGTATGTTTATGTGGTGGTGGTGAATGATTATGTAAGTGAAGGTCACAAGTTTGCTACTGTTTTTGTTGTGTGGAGATTGTGGATTTTTACATGGTGGTTGGGTGGTTCAAAGAAGAAAAGAGGGTTTGAGTGAGTTAGGGTTTAGGTTGAAAAGAGGGAGCTTGAATGTGATTTGGACAGAGGTTTTATGGCTTTCAAGATTGAAAAATGAGTGGGGATATGACTCTATTTATAGGGGAAGCAAAGGGGTTGAAGTGGGTTAACCAAAATGTCCTTTGTGTAAAAAACAAAGCCATTACTACTGCCTGCGCAGGTGTAATCGATTACCATGATTAGGGCAATCGATTACACAGTCCAAAATGGCAAAAAAATCAATTTTTGGTCTGTGTAATCGATTACCATGATTAGGGTAATCGATTACACACTCCAAAATGGCCAAAAAATCATTTTTGGTATGGGTAATCGATTACCATGATTAGGGTAATCGATTATCCAGTCAATTTTTTTTCCAGAACTTTAACCGGATAACCCAGTTTTTTCGGGTGTAAACACCATGCCTTGAGTCTGTGTAATATGTATTTGGTTATGAAATTTCAATGAAATTGTGATGAGGAAAAATGAATGCATGCATGTGTAGTAGGGCCATGGATCAGATGAAAGTTGTATCATGGGATAGGGTGAATTTTGGGGTATGACAGCCATTACGATCGTGATAACAAAGTCGTGCATTAGCATAGTTAAAAGGAGCTGCAATAGACCGAGATCCCACTAGGACTCTTCGACTTCTTTATGTATAGAATACCGAGTTCTACGACGTCAATACACCTAAACTTGCCCGGGTTCTATCATCAAGACCATATATTTAATGAAAGTTTACACGATACATGATACATTGAAAACACTTCGCCCTTATAGGCCTTGCACCCTTACATGCCTCATGGTTTGGGGGCTTATATACATCCCAAATTTTATTAGAACTCGGATAAGGTCGATCTTGCGCATCAACAATCTATAAACGGTTATAGCCTGTGTATATTTTGGATTATTCCTCGGATTATGAAAGGTCGAGGCGTGTCCATTATGGAGGACCGACCAAAGAGTCATGAAACTGTTACAAGTACTTATTTAATTGCGTTGCAAATGGTTAAATGGACAGTTACGTTTATTATGACCATAAATCCTATTATTATGACTATTTAGATTGGACAAAGGTGGATATTATAAATAAGTCCTTGAGACCAAGGAGGGGGAATGGTGGATGAATAACACAAAAAAAAAGAGAACCATAACAATGATGATTAAGATTCCTCTCTAACCTACCTCCTCTCACAGACAGGACGATTGTGATCCCACTTAAATAGCTTTAAGGAATTTCTCCAAATGATGTTTATCAAAAACACTTATAATGTTACTTTCGTGATGTTCACTTTGAAACGAATAACCTAAATCTAGCGTGCATGATTGAGGAAGATGAAATCCCATAACTGTTTGGAAAATGGTTGGCAAAACAATAAGGAAGAAGTTGAAGCTACTCATACGCTCTAGGATTTCTCATGTGAGCCGCATAAATAACCTTGTTGCTCACATCCTAGCTAAACACGCCTTGTATCCAAGCCCACACTAATTTAGAGCTTAAACCCAATTATTAATTAATTGTTTCCTTTGTGATTAAAAATAAGTCATTAATCAATCAACAGTTTAAAATAATTTAATTATACCTTAACAAATACTCAATACCCAAAAAACCCATTAACCCAAAAAATGAACATACCACAAAATCAGTTGCGTCATAGTGCTTGTAAACGTGCTTCCACGCCACTTCTTCTATACAATTAGTGCCACCCCACCCAACTATATAACTTCTCAATCTCTTCCGACAACACTTGTTCTTTTAAATTGTCGTTGTTGTTAATCCAGTTTTACATTTTAATAATAATTCCTCATAATTTATGTCTAGACTCATTTGTTTCCATTCAATTTTCCAGCGAGTGGGGTCCACACTTCCGTATGCCACCACCTGGACGGTTCTTTTGATTGTTACCGCGGTGTTGGCGTCGTTGGCACCCGGTGTGGCTTTTATGTGCGGGTGTCACAATTTTCTTCATCGTTCTCATCAAAGCCTTGTCAACATCATGAATTTGTGAGGATTCCGTTTGATTCTCCGACCGAGATGGTTTGCTTGCCGGAACATGCGGTGGTTAGCACCTCACAGTTTGATTTCTTCTTGCCTACTTTGTTTGCTGCTTTGGTTGTTTCTGCTTCAACTTTCTCCTTCGTTCTGTGCTCTCTCCATGATGTAAATTTTATTCATAAATATTTTAAAGATTGATTGAAAGTCTTATACTTTGAATTTTGTATGCATGATTGTGTCGAAGAGATGAAGAGATGCCATGATTATGTTCATACTCTTGTCCTGCCAATTTAAGTTCACATACGAAACTACGTAAGTTTTCACTTCATTAGTATTGAATGATTCTATCAGGTACTTCTTCGCACCATCTTCTAACTTGTTACAACTTCTAACTTTTCAACATGATTTTCTTTTTGAGTTGGTCATAACAAATTATAATGTCTCATCACCTATATTAGAAACAATCTATCATTCTTTAAAATCTATGTAACAAAGAATGGTCTTCCCATAATCAACGGGTATGGTAATTTTTTTGGGTATAAACTATCACCAATCAACAAGCACAAACAAATGATCTATCTTAATGGAATTATTTTTCATATTACCATCGACTTTATAATTGAATGGTCCTTTCAACTCAAATGTAATGCTATTCGACTTCAATTCATACGTATGTGCTAAGTTTTTATATATACAAAGATAGAGTAGAAGGATGTTTTAGAACATTGAGCGATAAAAGAAAGAAAATATGTTTTTAAGATTGTCATAAGTAAGAAAACCAAAAAGTAGTAAGAATGTCGACCGAAGATATTTGATCCACAAAGGCAGTACAAATGGTGGAGGCGCTCTGGCAGCGACACATGTGTGCTTCGGATGGTAGTTCAAGTCCATCGAACATCGACTCTAGTCAATCAGTTTGCTTGTATCGGGATTGGTTATTTTTTTCTTGTAATTTAGAATTTTTTTGGAGATATCTAAGAGGATGAAGAATTATTTCTAAACGCCTTGAATTTGTGTGATTCATATAGAAATATTTGGAGAGATTGAAAAATACTTAGGGGTAGAAAATACGATTTTTCTTGAAAACTTAAGTGATTATTTTAAAAAATTGTATTACACGCTAAACTAGAGTAATCTTATAACTTGTGTGATTCATATATATATATATATATATATATATATATATATATATTATATATATATATATATATCACAAGTAACCCACTTATCCTAGACGTATCAAATTTGAGTTTTTTTCTAGATTCTTTCATAATATAGTGTCGTTCCACAATCCTGTATATTGAAAACGATTTGAAAATATTACACGCTAAACTAATTACAAAGTCTAAGAAAATATCACTAAAAATCTCATAAACACGAAGTTATCTAGTAATAATTTATTTCATATTCAAGTGGGTGGTGTAAGGAACATAGTGTAGTTACCATATTCGTCTGAAGAGATGAGACGATCAACTGAATCTGTTCACTGAATGAACACAAGCATATATAATTAGTATTTGGTTAAACATGGAAACTAACTATATATAATAGAGAAACCACATTTTCCAAATTACTCACTCATGGATAAAATGTGCTAAGTAACATTCTTTTTTCCTCTTTAACTCTGATGTTATGTATTCTTCAATCTTTTTGTAAAATTATTTTTAAATTGAATACCAACGGGATACAAGAAGTCATAAATATATGATTTATTTAATTCTATACAAAAACGTTGGATGTACCTAAATGGTTAAACAAAATTCAAAAAATAAGCGAGGAATTCAAAAAGTAAGTATCCGATGAATGTACAAAACCATAATGAGATATTCAGTTCTATATACTTACGTGCACCAAACCTGTAATAACCCTATATCCAACCACTGATTTCCAATGACCGTATCCTTTATATCTTTAGGATCAACATAGAAACACTCTAATTCTCGTTCATGCAGCTCCAGAAGAGTTAGTTTTGTATTGTGGATAAGATAACATACTCCCTCCGTTCCTTTATAAGTGTCGTTTTTTGACTTTTACACATACCAAGACAACTAATAATTGTTGTTACTTTTTAAATAATGATTATGTTTTTTCCTACAATACCCCTAACTTTTAGTAATTCATTTGACAATACTACAATTAATACTACATTGAACTTTGAAATGACACTAAAAAGAAACAATTTTTTTTCTAAAAAGTGACACTTATAAAGGAACAGAGGGAGTAACATTTTAGTATATAATTGTTCAAAAGGAGCCAATAACTCATTGTAGATCTCATTATCGGTAGGGGTAGATGAACAACTTCCTTTTGTGCTTGCACCATATACAACAGTTCGTTCAGGAAATTGATCATCATCGTTTTCATGTGTACACTGTGGGACAGTTCCACTGATTCTCTATATTTGAAATATCAATACAATATATATCATATACTTCAAGTATCAACACATGGAAGAGTAAAAGACACATGAACACAAAACAAAAAATACACACACACACACACACACACATACATTTCAGATATCACAATATTCTCACATACCGCATATAACTCTTCCATGTCTTTCCTGCGACTTTACTGCTCCGCTGCTAACGCGTCTTGAAAAACTTTCTTTTGACTCTCCAACTTCCTCTTATATTCTTCAATTGTTTCTTTTTGCACCTGTTCAAATCTTTTTCTAGATGTACCAAACGACACTCTCATACCGATGCCATCTCCAATACCACAGACACATCCACCATGCTCCTTTGTTCTGATTGCTTATACTAATATATCATGTCGTAGTTTTGGAACAAAGGAACCTTCACAGGTCGACATAACCAACAATCCTACACAACATGATAAGATATAGATTGTTAGTTACCAAAGCAATTTAAATAACACATAACACACGTACAACAAATCCAACTTAGATTTTTTCCAGTGACTAATCATGAGGCATCTGAAGTGTAGTCTCTATTTCGTCTTTGTCGAGTCCTCTTCCACTTCTCATTTTGTGATGATGGATATGTATTGCGATCATGACTCACAGAGTCCTCATCTCCTAGTTGTTGTCTTTCTCAATAATCATTATTTTCTCAAGTTTTCTCTATCCCCCACAAGACAATCTATGGGGATATTTGTTTTTGCCTTGTTCAATTGTCTTGCTTCACTTTTAGCATGTTTAAACATAGGAAAAACATTAAATTGCATGGTTGTATCTATAAAGAATAAGGATAAAATTATCATAAAATACAATTAGTACTGACTAGGAGCTCCTCATGACACACAGAAGCTCATGATCAGGCTTAGGTTTCCTAATGTAGTCACATGTGAGTCGTGACTTAAAGCCCTCCAAAACGTACTAGCAGAAGTGATCCATTTTTTTTAGCTTAGGATTGTCGAAAAACTTAAACATCAACTACACACTTACAACAATAAGTATGTAATTTAGTGATTATACAAAGTAATATCGAATCAATGAAAATTAAAATTAATACCTTAACATCGGTCCATATGTTATCTTTCACATCCACTAGAACATCTTTCTAATCATTTATCAATATGTTAACTTTGCTACGTCCAAGGTGAAGGAGAATCGCGACCCAAAGCGCAGCGGAAATTAAAAAAAAATTCTCCTTTAGAGATCCTTACGAATGGTCATGATCAGTGATAGAATATTTACCTCTTGTGACGGTTGAAACCTTTGGTGCAGATCTCTTGTGACGATCAAAACCTTTGATGCAAATCCACGAAGCGATCACGAACGTTGAACGATGACAACGTCTCTACTCAGTCCACACGAACGGGTTCCTTCAATCTCAGTGCTAGCTGGTACGAGTGAAGGCTTTGAGTGGAGAGAGAGAGAGAGAGTGATAGAAAACGAAAATAATGCAACCGCAAATTTTTGCTTCTGCACAAGGGTTCTATTTATAGAACCACTTGTGTGGGCTTCAAGCTAAAAGCCCACTTAAGTGTATTTTGGCCCATATCTTATAATATGCCCAAAATCACTTAAGCTCATGGTACTTACCATATTTCGTATTCTACTCAAGTACATCGTACCTTACGATGCTCTATAACTCACTTAAGGGCACCGTACCTTACGGTATTCCTTAGTTACTCTATCTCTCATCAGCGTCCTTTGTGTGTGACCCTGTAGGTTTCGTGACGTTGGCAATTATATTAAATCACTCATTTAACTTAATAAGCAGTGAGCGGTATCTAGCAACACATCACTGCTACCCAAGACACGAAAATGTCATGTGATCTGACAATTCCTTCTGTGATAATAATGTGTATAATTACCCTTTTGCCCTTATGTCTATATTGAACACAAGGCATAGACCGTGTCATCCTTGTTCAGTTCAATATTGGGCCCATAGACATTTATCCTGTTACGCAGGATGGGCAAATTCCATCTAGTACACTCATGTCCCTCAGCATGCTTTGTGGAGTACCCATTAACTGTCTTTATGGTTATCCAGTTACGGACAACGTTGGATCAGCAATAAAGCACTCGACTCTACATCTAGGATCCATAGTGGTTTCAGGTCGAAGAGTGGAATACACTATTATCACCATGAGAATAACTTATGACACCTTGCATAACTTTCTATATAGTATTCTCATAGCGGGTCAATCCGGTATAAGTATTACTCCTAATATTCATACCTATGTTAAGACTTGATAACTCTTTATCCATGATCCATGAGATGTGATCATCAGTCTACAAACATAATAGTCTTAATGCTTTAATGTTATCCCACTTCACACTAAAGCTCGACTACGGATACTTTAAGAATAGTGTCCTTATGTTTAATGTGATCTCATGATTAAGTCATACTTGATACATTACACAGACTAGCTATTCTAGGGACTTTATTAAACAAACGTAATAAAGAAAAAGCCTTTTATTATTAATAAATAATTCGATACAAGTACCAAAAGTATTGGCCTCTAGGGCTTACACCAACACAAGGAACATAACACAACTCTGAAAAAGCAAAGTATGAGGACCATCAAGTATCATATATACGACATTAAACTCGATTGGATATTTGACACCCGACTTGTGGACTTTTTCTAATTGTGCCATCATTGTAGCACATCTTTGTTTTTCTTCTTTTGTTTTCCGCCTATAGATTCAGAATCATTCGTACAAGTTTCATTTGTATAAGTATTTTCGTCATTACTAGATGAAGAATAGGTCATCTATCAAGACATAAAACAATCAACATCAAGATAAAAATGCAAACATCAACCACACAATGACATCAACAACAATGGCATAAAAATGACAATGACATCATCAACACACGACATCATACACAATGTCATATCAATAACAATGACATCAATAACAACAATGGTATCTGTCATACCCTAAATTTTGCCCCTCCTAATTTATCTGCATTCACTTATTTGTGAACCATTCGTTTGTATTCATGCTTCATTGGTGTCCCATTTTTGCATAACTCCCCATGACCATTATATTTGGTCATGGAGATCTTTCCATGCATAAGTTTAATGATCAGGGGTCAAGTAATAATGGTTTGTGCCTACTTTTTCTAAATTCAACTCATTCTTAGAATCATTAAGATAACATGACTCTTGTGGATATCCTTTTGTTTATCTAAAAGCTTGATTTTGGATCATGATTACTTATAGTTATTTATGTTTTTGTGTTTTACCCATGCATGCACCTATCACATATCATTCATACATTTGTTTTTACAATCTTTCTATCAATGCACCACATTGACACTTGTTGCATTATATGAGTTTTTGAAGGTTTATAAACTTTGTCATTAAAAGTTTAATTTAATTAAGTAGGATTGTATTTCATTTCAAAAATATATTAGGTATTATTTGGTTTTCTCTTGTTAATTTTTTGTTATTAAACCTTAACAAAGGTATTTATTTTTCTTTTCTTTTTTGTGTTTTGTTTGAAAGTAGTATTAATAATAATTAGCTTTGTTTATCATTTTAAATTAAGACAAAATTCTATAAAAATAAATGGCAAATATATTTTGTTCCTTTCATTTAGATTTAATTAAAAAATTATTTGTCCCATTTATGTTTAGATTTTCTATTCTTATCATTCTACTTTCAATTTCAAAACAAAAATGATTTTCATTCTATTCTTTTTCTTGTCTACGTTATAAAAAAAACCAACAAAAATAGTTAATTTAAAAAAAAACCAGTAAACATGTATTTACATTGTCACTAGATAACTTGTCCTGTAATTTCCTTCTGCTTTCCTTTCCTTCTGCTTTCCTTGGACAACTATTTTGTCCTGTTGCAGCAGCATTGATAACAGAACACAACAGTTAGCATATTTGTTATAAACACTTGACCAAGAGGTCAAATTGTAGAAAGTAAAATAGTAGAGTATCACAATTTTAGGATTGTAGCATAAGTTTAATCAGAATAACATAAAAGATTGAACCATTGAAAAATCTTATGTTTTATCATCACCAAACTCCAATGTGAATTCAAGAAAATGAATATAAATACAGAGTTTCTAAACTCATGGTTTGGAATGAACAAAAATATCTGATATAAAAAAAACACAGATTGAAATTCAAAAAAATCTAACAGCCAATGCTTATCATTTTTTCAAGTTAATTTTCATAGAATCACTAAAACAATTTTCATAGAATCCAATATTTTTTTTCAAGTCACCTAGGCCACAAAAGTTCCTAGGAAAACGCAAAACAGAAGAAAGCCATTCGAAAATTCAAAGCCACCAAAACTTAACCTGATACGAATCGTTTCCGACACAGAAAATGAGTGCACCACGAAGTAGATGGGGGGTTTTTTTCTTTTTTTTGAACCTCTTTCTTCTTAGAGTAGAGAAAATCATGTTTTTCCAAAGCAAGAATTGTTCGGCCGTTTGGGAGATGGATTTGGGGTTTTTGAAACCATAGTTTCACTTATTTTCTTGTATTTTAGATTATGTTATAAAAATTATAAAATTTTTTTTTACCATTTATTTTCTTTTAATTTTAGATTATATCATAAAAAATAATAAAATAAGTTTAACATTTATTTTCTATTATTATTAGATTATGTGATTAAGATAAATAAAAATAAGTTTAACATTTGTTTTCTTGTATTATTTGATTATGTCATATAAGAAATTCAAAGAAAATAAGTTTTTACCATTTATTTTCTTTTAATTTTAGATTATATCATAAAAGTTAAATTTACCATTTATTTTCTTTTAATTTTAGATATATCATAAAAGTTAAGTTTACTATTTATTTTCTTTTAATTTAGATTATATCATAAAAAAATTATAAAAATTAAGTTTACCATTTATTTTCTTTTAATTTTAGATCATGTCATAAAATTAAAAAAAAAAAAAGAATTTACGATTTATTTTCTTTTAATTTTAGATTATATCATAAAAATTAAGATTAACATTTATTTTCTTTTAATTTTATATTATGTCATAAAAAATTCAAAAAAAGAATTTACCTTTTATTTTATTTATTTTTAAATTATGTTATTAAAATCATGTAAAAAAGTTTTAGCATTCATTTTATTTTATTATTTTAGATCACGTTATAAAAATCACAAAAAAAAGTTTTAGCATTTATTTCATTTTATTATTTTAGATTATGTTATAAAATATAAAAAAAAAGGTTAATTTAGTTGTTTTCATTATTATTATTAGATTGTGTTATAAAACTATTTTAAGAAAAGGTTAATTTACTTATTTTGTTATTATTTTTAGATTGTGTTATAAAAATATTTAAAAAAGTTAGTTTAGTTATTTTCATTATTATTTTTAGATTATGCTATAAAAATATTAAAAAACAGGTTAATTTAGTTATTTTTATTATTATTTCAAAATGTTATAAAAATATTAAAAAAAGGTTAATTTAGTTATTTATTATTATATTTAGATTATGTTAGAAAAATAAAAAAAAAGATTCTGTTTAATTTATTTCTTTTGTTATTATTTTAGTTAGATTTAAAGAGAACAAAAAGAGTATTTAATTGTTTTATTATCATACTTTTTTATAATAATATGCATATGTCTAATATTAAGTTTGTTATTTTCTCACTTTATTTTACTAGACCTGGAAAAAAAATATAATTATATTTTTCTCCAACTTAATTTCTTGTTATTTTCTCTAAAAGTTTGAATAACTATAAAATTATTATTTTCAAATAATATCATTTTCTTTGTAGTTTTATTTATTATTGTTAGAATATTACAAATAAATAATTAAATAAATATCTAGTAATGATGTTGATTAATTAATAGAATAAAATATTTATGACTAACTTCTTAAACTTTGGTCCTACACCAAGTTGTACCTTTTAATCTGATTAATTTGTTTCTTATCCCGATTCAAACGCTTTATTATTTAAGTTAAAATATTAAAATATTTTTTCAAATAACTCGAAAGAAGAGGACCATTGGAATCCGACATTCTGGTGGGAACCCTCGAATGATCGGTCCCGAGCCTCACGTCTTGGGTTAACCGTTCATTCTTTTCTTTCGTTCCTAAAACACTTTAATTAACTTGGACAAAATAAGGGCCGTTGGGATCAATCATTCTGGCGCAACTCTTTGAACAATTGATTCTTACCAA
Source organism: Lathyrus oleraceus (assembly GCF_024323335.1). Taxonomy (NCBI): domain Eukaryota; kingdom Viridiplantae; phylum Streptophyta; class Magnoliopsida; order Fabales; family Fabaceae; genus Lathyrus; species Lathyrus oleraceus. The sequence continues at coordinate 620,010,182 of NC_066583.1, forward strand.
GCCTTCGTTGTCCATCAAACAATTTTCTTAATTACTTTGAATGAACAAGGAGCATTGAAATCTAGCATTCCGGTGGAACCCCGAATGATTGATCCCAATGCTTATGTCTCGTTCTCATCAAATGTTCGTCATTCACCTATAAAAAATATTCAACCAATCAAACTATTTTTTCGCCGCCATGCGATTTCAAAAACATTTTCAAAACAAAAGACATCTTGTTTAAGATGATGCAAAGTAATGTTTCATCCATAATTGTTGAGTTGAGATAAGTGACATTTTTCCGAACGATGATTTGTAAATCCATTTGAGGAAGCTCGCCTAGCGAGACAAGGGGGTTTGAGATGCTAAGTTGGCAGATACTTCAGAGTGAAGAAAGGTTGCTCGCCAGGCGACACAACAACTTGCCAGGCGAGAGTAGCAGGACACAACCACTATATATAGTTCATAAAAATTTCATTTGAGGGACTCTTAGAGAATTTGAGAGAGAAATAGATCAGTAGAGAGAGAAAAAGAAAGAGAGACAAATAGACTTAAAGAATACAATCTAGATAAACATCAATCGTAAGGAAATCACATTGATGCTCATCCATCTTTCTTTCTTCTTATTTGTAATCAAAGCTACAATGAGTAGCTAAATCTCTTTCTTGTTGGGATGAGATGTAATCCGTCGGTACCATATGTATTTATTATGATCATGGTGTTATATATGAATTAGTTGTTTATTGATATTGATATTCTCCTTGTTTACTTGTTCAACTTATAGATTTGAACTGTTATTGAGAAATACTCTTCGAATCTTGATCTAGGATAATAATATGTTAGATGCTAAACTCTAGACATAGATTTATGTTTAACATTCACAAGACTATCAAATCATAATGTTATTGTATTATTTAATAGGATGAGAGATCACCGATTAAACAATATGGTTGAACTCTCGATAGGGGTTTAGACATAAACACTGTCGGCGATCGATACATGATAATATTGATCAAACAACTAATCTTTGTATAATTGATCAGAAGAATACACGCGTAATCGCTGGATGAACCCCAATCCCAGTAAGCTTTCTTACCTTTGAACTCTACTTATCAAACCATCATTTTTACGTTACGTACTTTATGCAAACAAAAAACTCGATAACTTTTCACTTAAATTATATCTACTATTGAACGCCATTTATATCATATCAATCCCCATGGATACGATAAATAAATACTTACTTTTGATGTTGAATACTGCAACCATCACAGATCTTGGCGAAGAATGAAACTATTGATACTAGAGTGATTTTTACCAGAGGATTATGAGTAGATTCTTTATATGATGTATATTGAGTGTGTTAAGTGAAATATATATGTAATAGAATACACGACTGAGTTCTTGCATTTCTCTGAATGTAATGAATTGAGAGAATAAAATATCCATAAGGTAGCTCGATACATCAATGGCTATTTGTAGAAGAAGATGGGTTTGCAATTATATGGACCATGGCTAAGGCATCCAGTCTAGCTTTGAAGGATATTTGATGGAGAAATCCCTTCAAAATTTCTCATCTTTTAGGTATATGTAACACCCGAGTTCAATTATTTGATTTAATCGAATTATTTAAGATTTTATTCGAATTGATTGGCATGTTAGATTGTTTATGATGTAGTTATAAGGAAAATATCCTTGAATAACGGTATGGAGAGAGTATGAGTTAGGGCATGGTGTTAGAAGTATTAAGATTTTAATGAATTTTTAGAATAATATTTATTTTTGAATTAATTAAAATAATAAGGAAATTAGATGTATAGAGGAAGTGGGGGCAAGGTTGGGAATAAGGAAGATATGGAGGATAAAATGGGGAATACAATGGTGGGTTGGAGGGTATTATAGGAATAATCTATTTGGAAGGAAAGAAGTCTTTGAACAAAATAGAGAATTTGGAACCTAGAGAGTCATAACGTGTTTTTGGGAGTTGGATCAAAAGAGGCAAAGAGGAAGAGCAAAGGCGTAAGATTGAAGAACTCTAGGAAAGTAAAGGTGCTTTTGGCTAGAAATCAGGTAAGGGGGAGACGTGCTTATTTAATGGGTGTTAGAACATGTGGGGTAGATGGAGGAACCCTTAACCTCCTTAGGATTGGGTATTGTATATCTAAATTCTGATGTTGTGTTATCACTTTTTATTGTATGATTAATTAGGGTGAAATTGTGTAATATATGTGTGAATATGTTATTTTGATATTATTGATCATGATATGCTATTGATTGATGTTTTGAAGCTTTTTAACCTTGATTGTGTTCTTGATGATGTGTTGTAACATGACGTTGACTCTTGAAAACTATGAGCAAGATGATAAATTAGGAAGCTATAACCATAGAAAAATGAGTTTTAATTGGTGGATTTTTGTGGTATGAGTTTTTGGTGCATTTGGGAGTGTTTAGATGGTCAAAAAGCTTATTTTTGGAAACTTTCACAGTATATGTCGACCTATGAAGGTCATGTGTCGACCTATGCAGTTCATATGTCGACCTATAAATGTCATGTGTCGATCTATGAAGGTCATGAGTAGACACATGCAAGCGACACATGAGTCAGAACATACAAGCTTTAAAAACGCAACACATGTGCCGACCTGTAAGTTGTATGTGTCGACACATAGACAAAAAAAGTTCTTCTATGTGTCGACCTATGGAAAGAATGTGTCGACATATAAACTACTTTTTTGTTTGTGTCAACCTGTAAGTCGTATGTGTCGACATATAGGTAAAAAAATTCTTCTACGTGTCGACCTATGAATCGTATGTGTCGACACATACACTACTTTTTTGCATGTGCCGACCTGTAATTCGTATGTGTAGACACATAGGCAAAAAAATTCTTCTATGTGTTGACCTCTGGATCGTATGTGTCGACACATAGGCTACTTTTTCTCTCCTAAAAACTTACTTTTTCAGCACGAAACCTTTTCTAGCGTATTTTAAAAGGCTTATGGGCTTTATAAGGCTAGGTTACACTCATAGTAGTCAATTATCAACTGTAGATAGGTTTATGATGATTTGTTTGGTTAATTAGTGAATCGTTACAATGAATGTGATGATGTATTGTTGTTCTTGGGTAAAATGATATGAATGAATACCATGTGATAACTTATGATGAGTTGCTGCTATTGTTGATGTTAATGACATTATGAAATGAATTGGTGATTGCATGAAGAATGATGTGATACATGAATGATGAGATGTGTGTGGGGATCCTTTGTAGTGAACCTTTATGTGATAATATATGTTATTTGAGAGTCATGCATCATGGTGTACGAACTTCGGTCCAGTTTTGGTGAGCCTCGATCCTATGGTGATGGATCGGGTGAGAGTAGCTAATTCCTATTATGGGGGATTAGTGAAGCATTACCTATGATGATGGTAACAAGTTTTAGTGAGCCTCGATCCCATTATGATGGATCGGGTGAGAGTAGCTAATTCCTATTATGGGGAATCAGAGAAGTGTTACATATGGTGATGGTAGTGATTTTGGTGTGCTCCAGTTCCAAGAGGGAATCGATCCTATGGTGGGGATCATGGAGTGAGATGAACCTGAGTGTTCTTTGGTATCACATACATATCGAGTCGGTGTTGAGTATATTGCATAAGTGTTGCATTGTGTTGATGGTTGTCGATGTGTTTTGGATGAGATGTGTTGCATATGATGTTAATGATAATTGATATGTGTTGCAAATGATGTTAATGATAATAGAGATGTGTTGCATATGAGGTTAATGATAATTGGCACGCGGTTGCGTATGATATTGATAATAGTAAAATATTGTCGTTTATGCTGTTGATGATGAATTAGGTGTGAGAATGTGATATGTTATTGTGCGTGATGGTGTAGATGTCGTACTCTATTCTTCATGTTATACCGTTTATTATTAAAATGAATTCTACATTGCATAATTGTTGCATTGTGTTGATTGTTGATGATTTGTTGTTGGATGGGAATAGTTAGTATGTTGGTATTTATTGAACATTGTGTATGTTGATGTTATGCAATAATTTACTTCCACTTGTTTTTCACTATTGATTATTGAAGTGTATTCTCATCCCTTTTGTTTGAATGTTGTCTTAACACGAGCATTATGTAGATACTCAGAAGTTATTTGATGCGGTAAGTGGAAGGTAGCTCTTGGAGTGACTTCCTATTAATTGTCGTTATTTTAGTAGGGTCTTGCTCTGGTCAATGTAACATCGGACTGGGAAGCGCTTGCTCTAATTCCTTTTGTCTTATTAATTTTGCTAGTCATGTTTGAATGAGGTTTTAAATGGTGACGAGTTGATCATTACAACTCATGAAGTTGAAATTATGAGATTTAATTTTCTGAATGGTGATTATGAAATGTTTAAATTGATTGATAATGATTTTTCTATGATGATACCCTAAGAGAAAGTGAGCACACGATGGCAGATTTTATGTGATATTTTGTAACCCATGTTACAGAGCAAGATTGAATTTTGATGTGAGTGACACCCTTATAGTCGTATTTTCAATTAAATTATACGTTAAAAAATTGTATGTGGGGTTAGGGTGTTACAGTATTCGCCTAGAATAACTTTGAAACAATTGGCGACAAGGAAAAGAGTATAGCAACTAGTGATTACATCCTTGAGAATAATGGGACTAATGACCCTAGCGCTGTGCACCAATATAAAGCACCAGTCCAGAGGCAGAATAATCCATATGTTAAACTCACTAGAGACACATGTTATCTTTGTAATGGAAGATGTCATGGATCAAATGTTTGTTAAATAAGTAGATTCACTATTATTGTGGAAGAAAGGGAAAAGGAAGAGGAAAGAGAAGGACATGCAGTTGAGAACGATGAATATGCAGGGGTTAAGTTTGCAGATGAAGAATATGATGAAAGGGTAAATTTGTGTTGCATAGAATTTTATTAGCATCCAAAGACAAAGGGAAACGTGAGAATTTGTTTAACAAAAATTGGTTGATTATTTGAAGTTGTCCGCGGAACCCCATGAGAAACCATACACCATCGATTGGGTAAGCAAGGGCTCCCAAGTTCGAGTAACACTAGCATGTAGAGTTTCTATCTCCATCGGAAAATATTATAGGTAAAATGTACTTTGTGATGTTCTTGATATGGATGTTTATCATATTTTACTTGGTAGGTCTTAGCAGTTTTATAATGATATCACTTACCGAGGACAGAATAACGTGATGATGTTTACATGGGGCACACATAATTGATATGGCTCCTATTTTGCACTTCGGTAAGAATCCAAGAGAAAAGAAGTATAATTTCTTGGTGATGACACAAAGTGAAAAGGAGCTTGATGAGACTATTAAAGAAACTTATTTTTTCTGTCCAATACTGATTAAAGGGGTGACGAGTGATGTAAAGTAGGAAATAACAACTCAATAAGAACTGCTAGGGAAGTTAAAGCTTTCAATGTGATGGTGTTTCTGCGAAAGGAGAGGTTTCCAGTTGGTACTTACAGCAAACTGCAGTTTGATGAGGCTTTTATGAAGAAGAGAACTCGGGGTCGACTTTTTCAAAAGTGAATGAGACCGATGTAAGAAGGCTAACTGCGCGTATCGAAGAAGAAGCCGCGTGTCAGAATAATTATACAAGATTTATGCAAGTTTGGCGTCTGATGTCAGAATGACTCTTATTATACCCTTTCAGATAGAGAATCAGCTCACGAGTCAACACCCATGATTTTGTTATGATCTATGGGTTTTTGGGTTTTTTAAGCCATGAATTCATTTCATGCCCGAAAACAACATTTTAATATTTTTCACAATTTTAATTTTTTATTTTATTTTTGTTTTTGAATATTTTTAACACTAGGATTTTTTTTCTGTATTTAAACACCTCTGAGTGTGACCGTCAAAGTTATCGTTTATCATAATCAAATTCAAATAATTTTCTCTTTTGGCGGACTATAAAGTTTTATCAATGATCGTTTGCAAACTTGTGTTTTATTTTAAGTTTAGCGCTTATTAATTCGTAATATTTTCGACTATGTCATTTATAGACCCATTTGGAGGTGATGACCGGTCACTAATGTTTATACAGAGACGACCTCCTTTAGAATTAGCCGTGTGCTGGCGTGTTGGGCTCAAGGGACAAGTTTTAATGTGTGTTTGAGGCCGGGTTGGCAGCTTTCGAGCCTTATATCAGTCCCATAACCTCAAACTATAAGGTCTGTAAAAGTGAAAATTTAAAGATTATTGTTCACCCCCTCCTAAACTTGAAGTACTAGTATGTGAGAACCAAATGTTTAACAACATTATGACAGTCTAATGTATATTAATAGCTGACAAAAAAAAAACCATTATTCTTAAAGAAAAAAGAAAAATAGTAAAAGAAAAATGTGTAAATGTAATGTATGAAAAATTAGGTGTGAAAATAATAAATACTCCATTATGAATGAAACATTAACCAATATGTTACTGTGTCATCAACCTCCACATATGGAGGATGGCCCCCTAACCTCCTCTGCTTTAGCGAGATCTCACTTCAAACTTCAAACTGCAATATATCTTTGCCTTCATTGTCTTTTGACTAGATCATTGGCTTGATTGAAGATTAATATGAAATATACTTTGATGTATATATATATATTTCCACAAATGTATAAAATCTAATATAACTGCTTACCTTATAGAGTTATAGTTAACTCATAATTACAATCAAATCTATAATATTCAAGTTAAGGAAAGAAAGAATTGTCCAAGATGCAACATGTGAAATCTATTCAATAATGCAAATAAACATGTTTTTATCTTCCTATACTAATCTCCATGTTTATGCCAACAAACCAACATGGCAACACACCTTCTCATTATGTAGAATCTTGCTTTTTGTTCCTTAGCTAAATTGGTGCATTTGTGACCTATAGAAGAAGAAGAAGAAGAAGAGTCTTGTGTGAATAGCTTCTTGGAAGATTGCATTTGGAGGAAGATGAAGAACTCCTTAGGAGTGAAGTGTTTGAAGTAGAGCTTCTTGTTGAAGAACTCCTTGAGAAAAATGACTTGTGGCTGCTTGAACTTGTCTTTCTCTTGTCATCCATAACAAATTGTAGTAATGTCCAAAACTTGCTAGATTCTACACTATGAAAGTGATTGTTACTTGTGTAAGGAGAAAAAAAGAGAGGCTTTTGTGATATAAGAGAGAAGAAGAAAGATAGTGAGAGAGTGTGTAAGTAAGTATTCAAAGAGATCAATGTTTGCTACTATATTCTGGTCAGCAAGGGGGTTATATATATATATATATATATATATATATATATATATATATATATATATATATATATATATATATATATATATATATATATATATATATATATATATATATATATATATATATATATATATATATATATATATATATATATATATATATATATATATATATATATATATTTATTTATTTATTTATTTATTTATTTTTTAGGGTATTTTTTTTAAATTTTTTTGATGATAAATTAAAAAAATATAGTTATTTATGTTTGAACATTTTATGCAAAAATAAATTAATTAATAAATTTCAGCGTAAAAAATTTATTGAAAAATTACGAAGGTTAACTTCAAAAGAAATCAATCTTAGCTTCATAATTTGTATTTGTTTAGGTGTTGAAAGAAACAATTGGGAGGATCCTAAGTTGAATGGGTGGTGCTTAATTAATTAATTAATTTTACAAGTGTTGTGGGGAATTTGGAATTAAGATGCTTTTCATTCAACATGGCACATGACAGTATTCTGAATACTTGGTAGTAAAAAGAAGTGATTAAATTAGAGAAGTACTACTGTTGACGTTTCACATCTTATTCGGTAGAACATGATTGTTGTTTGTAAATTGTCTTGTCTCATATGAAGATGATTTTGATTTTTGTCGCTCCTTATGGATATTAAAAATAAATTATGCAATATTAATTGGGGTATGGGTTTGATATGGTCAATCATATGATTAACTCAATATTAGTACTTTAGCATTGCATGCCTCTTGTATATGGATTCGGTGGTAAAGCTTCATTATCATATCTTCTTAGGTATAATTGATTTAGATTTAAATGAGTGGTTTAGCTTAAGCATGGCTGGTCAACTATTTCGGAAAGATCTTTTAATCATAATATGTGTTAGAGTTAGTTTGTTAGTTGATATATTTTTTTTTTTTAGTTTTAGTTAGTTTTGTTATAAACTAGTTAAAATTTATTAATGGTTCATGATTACCGTAAAGTGATAATGTATTTATTCTTGTTCAACTATTGCATGTTTTTTCTCTCTCTGGTTAGAGTCTAGGGGTGAAAATAGTCGACCGGGATTGAACTAGATTTTGTCAATTTGAGTATAATAGGTTAAACAATTTAAAGTTTACGTTTAATCATAACTTATTATAGATTTATTTTTAATTTTGAATATGACATTTTTTTAAAGTTTGATTGATCTATTAATTTTTTAAAAGGCTATATTTCTTTTGAATATTTGTAAATAGTATTTTACTAATGTCTTAAATAGATTAATAAATTAAAAAAATTAATGAGACTAAATATTTGTTTATGGTGACTTATTTGATTTTACTTTGTAACATAAATTTTGTGATACTATTTATTTGAGAGAACGTATGAAAACAACTTATGATATTGTTTATGAGATTTGTTCTATCTTGGAACTAGAAATGAGAAGCTTGAACGGAGGTGACGGTGAATCGCAACCTCTGATGCGGTAGAGTGAGGGTACCTGCAAGGTCAACACTCCAATGCTTAAGTCAGTATATGAAGAAAAGAGCGAAATGAAAATTGAATTTGAAATCTGTTATATTTATTTGGCGCTTGCTCTATATTTAGAGGGAAGAAATAACGAATCGGTTATTTACTCGTTGTTCTTTGCGGATGACCGTTGGATGTGCTTTACAGTTGAGATCTCGTGGGATCATAGAAATAACTATCTTCACTCATTGGGAAGATTCGTGATGGACTGGGACCTTTATTAAAATGGAGGCTAAGACGATGCAGTATGATTAGCTTGTCTGAGGTCTTTTTGGTTGACCCATGACAGTTGCCCCCTAAGCCCTTGTCGAAACATGAGTATACGAGGGCTTGTTATTATGACTCTGGATGACGACCTTATCCTAATATTTGAGGTAGACGAGTGGATATTGTGCTGTTTTTTTAAGGAACCATGAATTAAATGCGTCACACTTCAAACATTTTTTCGTAGGTATCATCATGACGTTTCTTAGGAACCTAAGTTCTCGAGTACTCCGTGTGATAGATTTAGATATTTGGTGAAGCCTTTTTGCCTTCTCTAACACAGTTCCTTTTGAAGGATAAGTGTTTTCTTTCTTTTTCTGAGTCTTCTCTTTAGTTTGATAGTTTCATTGTTCGCTTCTTAGATTTCTCTTTCTATAACTGAAAAGTTAGTGCATTATGAACAATAAATCACAGAGAAACATTAGTAAGTCTCAAAAGGATACTCCATCTTCTAGGATGGATTTTGTTTGCTCTTTCACTGCTTCTATTTTCACCAAATCATGAGGTTTTGATAGTATTTCTACATAGGTAGGCTTATCCTTCGACCGGGGAATCAGGATTCCTTCTAAAGACAAAAAGGTATGTGATTAGTACGACGCTTGCATCATTCCTTTTTTATGAATGATCTTTCTCCATCACAGGCCTTCATCTTTCTTTTACTTCTTTTGAGATAGAGGTACTGAATCATCTGGTAGTGGCTCCCTCGTAACTCCGACCTTTGTGTTGGACATATAAGAGATTATACTCGTGTTTGTGTGAACACGTGAAGGGAAAAACCTTGTATATTTCTCTTTCTTCACCTCTTCTGATGTCTCAGGGATCCGGTGTCTTCGGTCAAGGGTAGAAGATTACTCTACTTCAAGCCAATACTTCATGGTTTCGAACCTCTTCCAAAACTCCCATTTTTCTTGGACCGGTTTTTCCTAGTAACCCCCATCAGCCAGGGGGGACACGCTACAGTTTTCGATGTTGGTAGTTGAGTAAAGGGACGATGTACCGACCTATTTCCCATGTATTGGACTGATGGTCACTTTTGCTGGGACATAACTTTTCCACATACAACGAGAAGGAAATTTCAGAGGAGGGTCAATATAAAAAAGGCTAAATGGTGAAGTTCATTAATAATGTGGATACATGAGGGAGTTATCCGGTGAGGAAAGCTGATAAGAAATGTTTAAAACATATAATTGACATCATGTTGCTGGTCAAAGCCTGTTTTGGGGAAGAGAGAAAAACCATTTTTTTTGTAATTTCAAACTTTTTGAGTTTTGTGACATTACTACTTGGATGCTTTTGATATATATATATATATAACTCATTTTATGCAGAGAGCATGTGTAATGAAAAATAGTTCCAGCTTCTGAGGCGGGATGAGGGATATGGCTGGCCAGAAACTGCATCGTTGTAGAAAATCTGCCGGCTTTATCGAGTACCTCGGGTCGGATTCCTCTCCCCTTATAGACAGGGCCTGGCTCCCGTTCTACTGAACACCATTAACTTCCTTGTCTAGACAAGGACTGTGCCTAACTGGATGACCTTTCTGGGATCGTTCTAGAAGAAGAAATGGGCAATCTGGCCAAGCATGCTCAACGTGATTCAGATGCTTTGACCATTGGTGCAACTGATCACTTAAAGGCTTTTTGGTCTAAGTGACATTGTTCTGAAAAGCAACGGATGGAGGATAACATTTGTAACCCGAGGCTTCAATGAAATAGGTACCTGCATGTAGCAAAGGAAGTTTCTACCTCCCTTTCAGAGGTAAAGGATGCCTTGATTCCCTTGAAGATCAGCGTCCCTCTCTCTGACCAGGTGGCTCAGCTGATGAAGACTGTGGGGGATGTTCACAAGGAGTTAGAACTCTTGCGCTCTCACAATGATTTTCTATCCAAGAAATTGGTTGATTGTACGAGTTCAACCCTTGATGCAGTCTTACAATCATTTGAAAATGCTTTGGATCAAGTAGAGATATTTCACCATCCTTTGACACTTTCTAGGGAGAAAATCTGGATGGATTAAGTTGTCCTTGATGAGAAGGTTGTTTCTTTGTGGAAGTAGGTTTACCAGAGTGCTGAAGCCTCCTTTTTTGTGTGTGGTACTTGTTCACTAGTACCCTGTAATAGAAAATACATATAGAATACTCCTTTCGTTCTTATTACAAGCAAATTTTGACTTTTAGATTTATTAAATAATTAATTTATCTAGTAATAAACCCAATACATTAATTATTGAATGAACCTAATAGTCAAAATTTTCTTATAATAAAGAGTGGATGGGGTACTTCTTATATTAAATGAGATTCCTTTATTAGCATTTAAAGGTATTTTTGTATTATCCTGAGTGCATGGCTCTGGATTGTATCTTTTTGTGAATGCACTAGGTCATCCCTCGAAGATAATTGGTAATCATTGTGACAATGAAAGCAAGGATACACTTTTATTACTTTTTGGTACCTATTTCGAGGTATTTGGCGTGATCCTAGATACATGGCTCCAAATCTTTGTGAACTTGCGAGGTCTCTCTTGAATTTTAATGGACGTCACTGGGGCCGTTCTTGTACAAGGGTCAGTTCCCCTCCCCCCTCTAGATGAAAACCTAGTCATAGGTAGACGAGTGGCCAACCTATCATGATATCTGGAGTGGCTAGCTGCTAGACCGGAGTGGGTAGTGATTTCCCGTGGGGAACTAATTGCTTTAGTTGGATGTGTAAAGCGTCTTCGATATCACCCCTGACTTTATGTGGGGAATTGATTGCTTTAGCCAGACGAAGAAAGTGTCTCCAACAACACCCATGACTTTATGTGGGGAATTGATAACTTTAACTGGATGTACAGAGCGTCTTCGACAACCCCCTGATTTTATATGGGGAATTTATTGCTTTATCCAGACTTACAAAGCTTTTCTGACAACAACCCGAACTTTATGTGTGCCTAGAATCGATGTCTTTGGTGGTACCCCAAATTTCCTATTGATATGCAAATTTACAAAGAAAATAATGTCTTACAAACATAATTTCATCTTGCTTTTGTTCAGTGATAAGCATACAAATGGTAAATGACTTAAGTATAACATCCATTATGATTGAGGAACCAAAAATATAACCAGGAGGGGTGACCCCTGTTTATTTATTCGCTCCTTATGGCCTCTTTGAGCATTTTTGGAGGGCTGATACCCATCCTATTAAGTTGTCTGATGAGGGAAGTGACATTGAGCTCCATGGCTATGTGTTCTCCCTGATCTTTTTGGAGAGCTTGGTATTTTCTCTTTGCTCCCTCCAAATCAACATAATGGTAGCCAATTCTTCTTTTAATTTGTGGTATTTCAGTTTGAGATGGATCAGTGAGGCAACATCGTCTAGCATGGATGCAAATGGTCATCCTAAGATGCAATTGTATACACTCTTGCAAGCAGCAACAAGAAATTGAGAATTTATTTCCTGAATGTCTTCCATGTTGTCAACATAAACTATTAGGTCTATATATCCCCAGGGACGAGTTGTGGTCCATTGAATGAATGAAGGTTCGAGCCTTCTTATGCTAGTAATTTACTTCAGTCCAAATTCATCTTCTTGAATAACTCTGAGTACATAATGTCGTGGGAACTTCCGCCATCGATGAGAATCTGAGACACGTCAAACTTCGCAATAATGGAGATGATCATGATGGTAAAAATCTCATTTGAGATACCTCTGACTTTTTCTGAGCCACAGAATCCCAACATAGTATGATCAGGATTTTTCACAGATGTGTTTCCTTATTTACAGTAGATACCCATCATCTCTGCAATCTTCCTTTTCATCGTCCCTTTGGAGGGGAGATTCGCCTAAGGTGCCCCTCCCGTAATGGCAGCAAAATAGGGATGTTTGCCTTTGTTGGCCTCTTTGTTCTCCTCGAATGTCCTTGTTGTGGCATTACTACAAATTATACATTGTATGACAAAGCAGTCACCTCAGCCAACAAAATATTGAGGTGTAAATCACATATGCGTCACATTTTAATTTTTTTTAAATACCACATATTCTCTCGATTAATTGGAAACCAAGGGAAAGTATTCAAGAGGCACGCATTCGAATCTCAACAACTGTACTTTAGCACCTTTTATTTGTTTTAAAAAAAATAATTTTTTATTACCTATTACCTCGGTTGAGCTGACAACCGAGGGGTAAAAAATTAGAGGACGCGTCTTCGAATCCCAACAACTACATTTTAGCACCTTTTTATTATTTTTTATTATTTTTTATGACTTATTACCTCAGTTGAGCTGGAAGTCGAGGGAAAAGTAACGTATTTATTTATTTTCTTATTTTTTGTCCAATTTGATGAAAAATGAAGTAACAATGGTCAAGACATTGTCAACTCATCAATCCACATGAAACATTAGTGATCCACGTGAAACTCTCACAAGTCAATCAAAACGTAAATGCCACAACTATCCATCTTGATGCAAAATGTTAAAATGTAAAATTAACATAATGAAAACAAAATAATGAAAGCAGTTGCATGAAGTACAACACCGTTCTTTGGGATTGATTGCAAAAGCAATAAAATGTTTCAAGGTTAGTTCCTTAATGTAATCTCTTCTCTAGTAATTCCTTGTTAAAAATATTTAATCTCCTCTATTAATGTTAATTTGTTCTTGTATCAAGGAAACTATTTAATATATTTGTTGTTGTTGTTGTTGTTGAGATTTAATATTTAACGATTCTATTGATTTTGTTGTTGTTGTTGTTGAGATTTAATATTTTAGGATTCTATTGATTTTGTGTTTGTTTTTGTAGTTGATGATGAGTAGGAATATTTGGAATTTGTAAAAAAAACTTGATGCTTTGTAGATTAAAACGAAAAAAATAGGTAAAAAGGAAATTTCGTAAATAGGGGTTTACCCCTTGGGTATTAATTTCAACCTAGAGGAAAAGTGACGCTCTTTGAAAACCCAAAAAATATTGTTGTTGAAGATCGAACCTATGAACATTTCCACTTTTCCCTTCAATGGGACTTTACTCGGGTGATAAAGTGACATATTTTTATGGCATCCTTTGTAACACCCCAAAATTTGATTAATTTATTTAATCAAATATTCAGTGTTTTTATTTAATTAATTAGTATGTGGTGTGGTTTTAATTAAAATATATTGAGTTGTATGTGTATGTGGTCTATGGTGGGGTGTAATGAGAGCTTTGGTGGGTAGAATAATTAAATTAATTGGAATCAATTAGAATTGATCGTTTTTTTAATAGTTAATTAAAATAAATAAGAAAAGAGAGTGTTTGGTGAAAAGTAGGATTTAGAGAAAATAAAAGAAGTGGTGAGCATTTTAAAAAGAATTGAGCTTAAGTTTAAATAACCAAATGTTAAATTAGGTTTAGAGATAAATAGAAAAGTTAGTGGAGCCTTTGAGAAAAGAATACGTAAAAGGTTGCAACTTTAAGGAGAAAGAGAGAGACTAGGGCTTGGAGAGGGAAAAAAACAAACCATTAACTTAATTCAAATTTTGCAAGGAATTCGAGGTAATGGGGGATTATTCATATGTGGATGTTTAGGTAGATGGATGGTGAGGTTTCCTTACCCTTTTACCTTCTTCTCTTTCTATTTCTCTACGATAATTTTTTTACCAAAAAGGTTTGAACAAAACCTTCTAAATTGATTATTATGATAATGTCTCTGTTTGTACTTGATCATTGTTGACCTTATTTGATCACCTATGTTAGTGCCTTTTGATAGACAAGGTTAATGTGATAACCTTATTGATTTCATAAGGCAAAAATTTAAAATTGGAATAGTTGTACCCTAGTTGTTATGGCTTCTTATTTGTGATGTTGTTGATTTCTATTATCCATAGTTAACATGTGTGAATTAAAGTGATATATTCTATTGATGCCTTGCGATGAGGCGAATGTTGATTTGACCTTCTCCATGTTGATTCCTTATAATAAGGTGAGAATTAGAGTTATCATCCTTAAATGATTGAATCCATGATGTTGTTGTGATAACATGTTAGATCTATGATGTTTGAGCCATATTGATCAGTGTTGTATTTATCGGTGTGTTTTGGGGGTAGTTAGAACTCAAATAGGCTAAATAGGCAAGTTTCGAATTTGTTCAATAGGGACAAAAAAGCAGAAAATCGCAGGTAGATATAGAAGGGAATTGATCGTCTTATTTTAGGTATAACTTGAGTTTCGTAAGTAGGCTTGAGGTGCCGTCAATTGAGTTGAAAAGCTAACGCAATAATCTTTCTTTTGAAGTAGAGAAATCGGGTATAGGAGCCCTACAATAATAGAAGTTCTCTGATTTTTACACCAGAGGGGTAGTCAATTTCAGCCCTGCGTAGGTCATCAAGTTTCACATGTAACTTGAGTTTCGTAAGTTCTTTTGGGGTGTCGTAAGTTGCATTAGAATAAGAGTTTAATGATCTTAAACTGGAGAGTTTCATAATTTTATCATGAATATATAATTTTTCGTGTTATTTTGATGTCAGACATTCTGTTTTAGATTATATGTATGAATTATTACGATAGGACTGAGCCGAAACGAATAAAATTGGAGTTTCATAACAATATTGCAGGTGCAGTTAAGTGATTTTGAAATAGGATTTAAATATATTTTATACTGAAGAGTTTCATAATTTTATCATAAGTCTATAATATTTAGTGGTATTTTGAAGTGAGACAATTTTAGAGTTAGGTTTAGAGTTTTGAGCAATTTTGAGTGCGGTGATCTTTCAATATCTTTTATATGTGCTTAAGAGTCATATATTTATTTGGTTAAAGTTGTTATAGAGTTGTCAGAGTTGTTTTTGAGTTGTTTAGAGTTGGAGATCATAATATAGGATACACTTGAGTTGAGTTTGCAGCATTGTTGACATTATAAGGTTACCTTTTGAGTAATATTTTTATTTATTTAAAAGTTGTTAAGGCAAAAGAGTTAAAATTGAGTTTTTGAGTAATTGATAATAATATTATTGAGTTGAGTTAGGATTTGTGTAATTTGACTCTTTAGAGTTATTTTGATAAGGCTAAAGTTTCCTTGACTAGTTTTTGCTTTACCTTGTTGGTGGTCTGACATAAGTAATAATATGAATTACTCTGTTGGTGAGTGGTATTGGAAATTTATTGGTTTTACTTTTTGCGTAAAGGTTAATGGTAGAAAAAGAACGGTTAATCATTGTAAATGAATGAATTAATGATGAAAACGATGTAAGATGATTTAACATGATTGAGTGTTGTGTGGATGTTTATTTGATGTGAAGTATGAGTATAATTATGTGAATTGTTATAAGTACTTGTTGATGATTGTTGAGTTGGCATTTGTGAATTGTTGATTCTTGCGTGAATCTATTACCTGTTGATGATTATTGATTGTTGTTCTTTAGGCTACCCTTCTTGATCTTTTACACTGATAACATATTTAATATTCTCACCCATTTTTTTATTTTGTCCACCATGGACATCTTGCAGATAATCAGGAGTATATTTTGGTTGTTGTGAATGGAAGATAGCTTCTTAGAACTCATCTTTATTTATTTTATCGTTATCATTTTTAGTTAGTTAAATGCTCTGATATGTAACATCGGGAACAAGGAGCTCTTATTATGTTTTGAGTTAATACTGAACTATGTGATTTAAAATATAATACTTTATTTGTGAAATTGATTTTAAGTTGTTATTATGATAATTTCCACTGCATATTGTTAAATGTTTTTTAAATTTTTTGGAGGGTTGTCGTAGTGACACCTTAAATTGTCGATTAAATCTTTTTATAAAATTCAGAGTTTATGGTATTAAATAGTGGTATTAGAGCAGGTCGGTTCATCTGACCATATTTTTGTCAGGTTGATTGTTTCCTAGTATGCGACGTGTGTGAAATACTACAGTGCTTATTTTTTTCTAACTAATTTCCATCAAGAGTGGGATTAAAATAAGTGGGGGAAAAGCTTTTGCTTCTCTGAGATGTTCCAGGTGTGGAGGGTGGTTCAACATGTCGCTGATTGCATAAGTGCAGGTGTCGTTGAGGCTGTGTTATTTCTCGAATTCGAGGAGAGTATGGAGTCGAGTTTCATGATCACGAGATAGATAGGGATATCCTTGAGAGAGAGAGAGAGAGAGAGAAAGAAAGAGAGAGAGAGAGAGAGAGAGAGAGAGAGTATGTGTTCAAGTGTTCATGGACTTCAGGTCCTTGAAGGGGGAGACGAGAGAATTATTATAGATCTACCTCTTGTGTGTGAATTTCCTGAATTGTTCCTAGAAGACATTATTGATTTGTCATCCGAGCGTGAAGTGGAGTTTGCTATATACTTAGTACCTAGTACTAGTCTAGTCTTGTGTCGATGGCGTCGTATATGATGTTTTCTTTAGAGATTAGTGAGATGAAGAAATAGTTTTAGAGGATTTACTTGAGAGGAAGTTTGTTCGACCGAGATTTTCACTAGGAGGAGTGCATGTGTTATTAGTCAAGAAGAAAAGTGGTAGCATTAGGTTGTGTGTTGACTATCTACAATTGAACAAAGTTACTATTAAGAACAAGTATCTTATTCTGAGAATTTATGATCTGATGGATCAGTTGGTTGGTGCTTGCATGTTTAGCAAGATTGATTACGTTCAAGTTATTATCAGATTCATGTGAAGTCAGAAGATATTCCGAAGGTTGTTTTCGAACGAGAATAGTGTGATGAGATTCAGAGACATGGTTTGTATACCAGAGGTACTAGAACTTAAGAAGAGTATTCTTGAGGAAGGTCATATAAATGGTTTGAGTATTCATTCTGATGCCACTAAAATGTATCAAGATTTGAAGAGACTGTTTTGATGGCCATGAATGAAGATGGATATAGTCGAGTTCGTTCATGCGTGTTCGACTTGCCAGAAGTTGAAGATTGAACATCAGAAGCTTTTGAGTTTAATGCAACTGTTGAGTATTTCTGAGTGGAAGTGAGACAACATTTCCATGGATTTTATGACGAGTTTTCCGAAGATGAAGAAGGGATGTGATGGGTTATTGTTGATAGAATGACTAAATCGGCTCATTTCATTCCGAATAAGATCAGTTATCCTTTGCAGAAGTTAGTTGAGTTATATATTGAGAAGGTTGTTAGTTTGCATGGTACTTCGTCGAGCATTATTTCAGATAGAGATCCAAGTTTCACATCGAGGTTTTGGCAGAATTTGCAGGAAGCCATGGGTACTAAGTTAAAGTTGAGTTCTGCTTATCACCCGCACACGGACGGTCAGTCAGATAAGACTATCCAATCATTGGAAGATCTGTTGAGGGCTTATGTGCTAGAACAATGAGGTGCTTGGGATAACAACTTGTCGTTGATTAATTTCACTTACAATAATAATTTGCATTCCAGTATTGGAATGACACCATTGAGGCATCTCCCTTGAGAGTACAGGGTCACAAAGTGAAGCACTTGAGAGTCAAGGAGATTTTACTAGTGAAGGTGGTGTTGGGAGGACCTATTGTGGAAGTATGACGTGAGAGCTGGAGAGTCAGATGAGAGAGTCGTATCCAACTTTGTTTCTTTTAGGTAATTCTTGAGGGTGAAAATTCTCTAAGTGAGAGAGAGTTGTAACACCCTGAAATTTGATTAGTTTATTTAATCAAATATTTCGTGTTTTTATTTAAATAATTAGTATGTGTGTGTTTTAATTAAAAAATATCGAGTTGTATATGTATGTGGTATATGGTGGGGTGTAGTGAGAGCTTTGATGAATAATAATTAAATTAATTGGAAATAATTAGAATTGATAATTATTTTTAATTAATTAATTAAAATAAATAAGAAAAGCGACTTTTTGGTAAAAAGTAGAAATTTAGAGAAAATAAGGAAAATGATGAGCATTTAAAAAGAATTGGGCCTAAGTTTAAATTATCAAAGGTTAAATTAGATTAAGAGATAAATAGAAAAGTTAGCCGAGCCTTTGAGAAAAGAATACGTAAAAAGTTGCAAATTTTGGAAGAAAAAATGAGGCTAGGGCTTGAAGAGGGAAGAACAAACCATCAACTTAATTCAAAATTCTGCAAGAAATTCGATGTAAGGGGGAATTGTTCATATGTGTAGGCAGATGGATAGTGAGGGTTTTTTACCCTAATACATTCTTCTCTTTCTGTTTCTCTGTGATAATGTTTATGGCCAAAGAAGGTTTAGGTAAAGCCTTCTAAACCGATTATTATGATAATTTTTTTCTATTTGTACTTGTCATTGTTGACCTTGTTTAATAATATTTTTATGCCTTTTGATAAGGCAAGGTTAATGTGATAACCATGTTGATGCCATAAGGCAAAAATATAAAATTCGAATAGTTGTACCCTGGTTGTTATGGCTGCTAATTTGTGTTGTTTGTTGATTTCTAGTATCTTTGGTTAACCTGTGTGAATTGAAGTGATAATATATTATGTTGACGTCTTATGATAAGGTGAATGATGAATTTGACCTTCTCCCTGTTAATGCCTTATGATAAGGAAAGAATTAGAGTTATCGTCCTTAAATGGTTGAATCCATGATGTTATTGTGATAACATGTTAAATCTATGATGTTTTAGCCATATTTACCAATGTTGTATTTATCAGTGTATTTTGGGGTGGTTAGAACTCAAATAGGTGAAATAGGAAAGTTTCAAATTTTTTCAATAGGGAAAAAAACACAGAAAATCACAGGTAGACATAAAAGGGATTGATCGTCTTATTTCAGGAATAACTTGAGTTTCGTAAGTCGGTTTGTGGTGTTGTCTGTTACATTGGAAAGATAACGCGATAATCTTTCTTTTGAAGTAGTGAGACCAGGTCTATGGGCACTACAACAGTATCAGTTCACTGGTTTTTATACCAGATGCGTAGTTTTGCAAGTCCTTTTGGGGTGTCACCATTTACGTTAGAAAGAGAATTTAATGTTCTTTTAAACTGGAGAGTTTTGTAATTTTATCATGAATATATATTTTTTGTGCTATTTTGAAGTCAAAATTATGTTTTAGAGTTTATGCATGAATTATTGCGATATGACTGAGCTGAAACGAACATAACTGTAGTTTTGTAACTCCAATGATGGTGCGGTTAAGCGCGTTAGAAAGAGGGTTTAAATATATTTTAGACCGAAGAGTTTCATCATTTTATCACAAGTATATAATGTTTGGTGTTATGTCAAAGTGAGATGATTTTAGAGTTAGGTTTAGAGTTTTGAGCAATTTTGAGTGTGGTGACCTTTCATTACCTTTTTGATGAGTTTAAGAGTCTTATTTTATTTGGTTAGAGTGTTATAGAGTCGTCATAGTTGATTTTGAGTTGTTCAAAGTTAGAGATCAGAATATAGTATACACTTGAGTTAAGTTTGGAGCATTGTTGATATTATAAGGTTACCTTTTGAGTAATATTTTATTTGTTTAAGGTTGTTAAGGAAAAAGAGTTAAAATTAGTTGTTGATTAATGATAATAATATTATTGATTTGAGTTGGGATCTGAGAATATTGACTATTTACAGTTGTGTTGATAAGGCTAAAGTTTTCTTGGATAGTTATTGCCTTACCTTGTTGGTGGTCTGGCATAAATAATAATATGAATTACTTTGTTGGTGAGTGGTATTGTGAATTTGTTGGTGCAAAGGTAGAATATATGATGAATGGAAATATTCTTATTCAGAGAATGATGGCTACAAAAAGGATTAAAAGTTACAATGATTGACACCCTATTTATAAGCCTCTAACAAACTTAAATATGAATCAAATCTAATATTTAAATCTAATATCTAACAAACTTAAATATGAATCAAATCTAATATTTAAATCTAATATCTAACAAACTTAAATATGAATTAAATCTAATAATTAAATCTAATACCATCCCTTAATTCATATTCCATCAAAACTTGTAACACCAATTCCATCCCTTAATCTGAGAAATTGATCAGTCTTGATAGCTTTCGTCAGAACATTTGCCAACTGCTTCTGAGTGCTGCAGTGTACAACTTCTAACACTCCCCTCTGAACTTGATGTCTCAGAAAATGATACTTGGTCTCAATGTGCTTGCTTCTCCCATGCAACACTGGGTTTCTGGCAAGATTGATTGCAGACTTGTTGTCAATCATCAGCTTCAGAGGTTTGTTTACTTTAATCTTCAGATCCTGCAATAGATTCAGAATCCACACAGCTTGGCATGCAGTAACAGCACCTGCAATATATTCAGCTTCACAAGTTGACAACGCCACAACAGGTTGCTTCTTGGAACACCAAGAAATGGGACCTCCCAGAAATTTGAATAAGTACCCAGACGTACTTCTTCTGTCAACTCTGTCTCCACACCAATCAGAATCTGAATAACTCTGAAGTTCTGACTCATCCTTTCTTCCAGAAGGAATAATACTCCATACTTCAGAGTTCCCTTGATATACCTCAGAATCCTGACTGCAGCTTGGTAATGGGACCACTTAGGTTTACTCATGAACCTACTAACCATCCCAACTGAATAGCAAATATCAGGTCTGTATTGCACAAATACCTCAGAGAACCAACCAACTGTTTGAAGGTTGTAGCGTCCACATCCTTTCCATCAGAGTCAGAATCCAGTTCTGATTTGTATCAGAAGGTGTGACAGCAATCTTACAATTCTTCAGATCAAATCTCTTCAGAAGTTCTAATTCATACTTGAGCTGATGCAAAATAATACCTTTCTCAGAGTATCTGAACTCCATCCCTAGAAAGTATGTCATTTTGCCTAGATCAGTCATTTCGAATTCATTCATCAGAACTTTCTTGAACTTGGCTATCTCTTGTTCAGAACTTACAGTCTTGTTTCTCTCTATAGCATCAAGTTCTTCTTTCATGGCCTTCAGCCAGAGCTTCTGCTTAAGAGCCTCTTCTGTACTTATGAGTTTAGAGTCTACTAACATGGCACACTGAATAACTTCTCCTTCAGAGTCTACTTCAGTGTCTTGCAGCATGTCAAATTCTGCATATCTTCTGGGGATGTTTCTGACTCTTTGTGGTCTCTGAACTTGTTCAGAGTCTTCAACTTCAGAGTTTCTAGCTTCAGATGGTTGACTTCCTCCAGAGTTTTGACCATCTTCAGAGTCTGGCATATTTCCAGAGTCTGAATTGCCACCAGAATCTGGATTACCATCAGAGTCTGGGTCATCAGAGTCTGGATCATCAGAGTCTGGATCATCAGAGTCACCTTCATCTTCTGAGTCTTCTCCAGAGTCAGAATCACTATCAGAGTCAGAATCAACGATAGAGTTTCTCCAACTTCAGAAATCTTAACTCTGACCTTTCTTCAGAAGTTCTAACATCAGAATCAGATTGAGACTTATCCCAATTCCAAGATTCTGATTCCTTCACAATCACATCTCTGCTGAATTCAATTTTATTGGTTTCTGGACAATAGAGCTTGTATGCACCTGTACTGTGGTACCCTATCAGAATCATCACTTTGCTTCTATCATCCAGCTTCTGTCTTCTGGCTTCTGGAACATGTTTATAGCAAACAGAACCAAACACCTTCAAATGACTAACACTTTGCTTATCTCCAGTCCACTTCTGTATTGGAACTATTTCCTTCAACTTCTTCGTAGGACATCGGTTGAGTACATACGTTGCAGTGGCAACAGCTTCTCCCCAGAGCTTCTGAGGAAGTTTCTTCTCCTTTAGCATGCTTCTCACCATATCAAGCAAAGTGCGGTTTCTTCTTTCAGCAAGACCATTGTGTTGAGGGGTATAAGGAGCAGTAACCTCATGCTCAATTCCATTCTCCTCACAGAACTTCTGGAACTCTTTGGAGTTATACTCACCTCCACCGTCAGTTCTAAGAATCTTCAACTTCTGACCACTCTGATTCTCAGCCTTCACTCTGAACTTCTTGAATTCATCAAACACCTCGTGTTTAAACTTAATAAGGGATACCCATGTCATTCTTGTGAATTCATCAACAAATAACACAAAGTATTTATTCCCTCCAATCGATGCTACTGGAAATGGACCACACACATCAGAATGTACAACTCCCAAGGCATGTTTTGCTCTTGGAGCAGTTTCTGACGCAAATGGCAATCGTGGTTGTTTTCCTTCCATGCAAACTTTGCATGACTTTTCAGGCTTCTTAATTGCAGGAATTCCATGTACCAACTTCTTTGAATTCAGATGTTTTAAGCTTCTGAAATTCAAATGACCAAATCTTCTGTGCCACAGCTCACTCTCCTTCTCAGCACTTGTTGCACTAAGACATTCTGAGTCTGCAGTTCTGACATTCACCTTGAATGTTCTATTCCTTCCCTGTTCTGACTCCATAATCAACTTCTGATTACAGTCGTACAGCTTCAGAAGATTGTCCTTCATGGTAACTGAGAAACCTTTCTCAATTAATTGTCCCACACTCATCAGATTGCTTCTGATGCCAGGTACATACCACACGTTCTGAATCAATGCTGTTTTCCCATTGTTCAGAGTCACTCTGACATTTCCCATACCTTCTGCATTAAGATATTTGTCATCAGCACATCTGATCTTTGTCCTCTTTTCAGAGTCAAAGTCAACCAGCCATTTCTTGTTTCCAGTAAGATGATTTGAACAACCAGTGTCCATATACCACCAGTCTATCAGATCCATATCATCAGATTCAGAGGCCATCAATAGCATAGGTTCGTCATCAGAACTTCTGGCTATATTTGCTTCTTCTGATTTTCTCTCCTTGTTTGACCAACAGTCTCTAGCAAAGTGACCAAACTTCTTACAGCAGTAACATTGGATTTTCTTCTTGTCATACTTCTCTTTTCCCTTCTGAGCATTTTTTTGTCTATCAGAGGTTGAGCTTTCTGACTTCTGACCACCATCAGATCTTCTCCTGGCTTCTGACTGCTTCTGATACCTCCTATCAGAAGTTGCTTTCAGAGCCTGCTGCTCTACTTCCCTTTCAGAAGTTCTCTCAGTCAAACGCAACTCTTGCGCTTCTAGACTGCTCTGCAGCTCTTCAATTCTCATGGTGCTCAGATCTTTGGAATGTTCTATTGCTACCACAATGTAATCAAATTGAGAGGTAAGGGATCTCAATACCTTCTCCATGATTGTTTCTTCAGAAAGAGTTTCTCCACACGCTTTCATCTCATTAGTGATCAGAATCACTCTGGAGATGTATTCAGAAACTTTCTCATTATTCTTCATGTTGAGATTCTCATATTGCTTTCTCAAGGACTGAAGCTTCACCTTCTTCACTGATGCGTCACCACCATAACATCTAACCAGTGTGTCCCACGCAGCCTTTGCTGTCGTTGAATCTGCAATCTTCTCAAACACATTTACATCAACACATTGATGAATGAAGAACAATGCTTTCTGATCCTTCTTCCTTACTTCCTTCTGCGTGTTTTTTCTGTTCATCCGTCGCATCTGCTGCTACCGGAACATAACCATCAGTGACAAGATCTAGAACATCTTGAGCACCGAACAGTACACGCATTTGGGTCATCCAACGATTCCAGTTTTACCGTCAAATACTGGAAGTTTGGTGTTCATGTTGCCGTTTCCGTTCATCTTTCTACCTTGCACAATACACTCAGATTTCTCACACAGTGTTTCCCAACCCACAGAATTAAAATTCTGATCAGATTTTGTTCAAGATTCAACACGAATCTAAGAATCAAAATCAAACACACAAGACCTCACGTTCACTCGTGTTTCCCGTGTTTCCCAATGAATCTGAACCGGAGCTCTAGATACCAATTGTTGGTGCAAAGGTAGAATATATGATGAATGGAAATATTCTTATTCAGAGAATGATGGCTACAAAAGGATTAAAAGTTACAATGATTGACACCCTATTTATAAGCCTCTAACAAACTTAAATATGAATCAAATCTAATATTTAAATCTAATATCTAACAAACTTAAATATGAATCAAATCTAATATTTAAATCTAATATCTAACAAACTTAAATATGAATTAAATCTAATAATTAAATCTAATAAAATTTACCAGTTTTATTTGTTGTGTAATGGTTAACAGTAGAGAACGAACAATTAATCATTGAAAATGATTGAATTAATGATGAAAACGATGTTAAGATGATTTAATATGATTAAGTGTTGTGTGGATGTTTATTTGATGTGTGAATATATGATGTGAAATGCAAGTATAATTAAGAGGAATTTTTGTAAATACTTGCTGATGATTGTTGAGTTGGTACCACATGCATATATAGTCGAGGTGTTGTCACATTGCATACGAGTTGGCATTTGTGAATTATTGATTGTTATGTGAATTCATTAACTATTGATGATTGTTGATTGTTTCCATCCTTACCGAGTTGTCATTCTTTATGATATTTTACATCGCTAACATATTTGAGCATATTCTCACCCCTTTGCTTTATGTTGTCCACTATGGAGTAGAGTTTGTTGTTGTGAGTGGAAGATAACTTCTTGGAGTTCACCTTCATTTATTTTATCGTTATTGTTTTAGTCAGTTAAATGCTCTGCTTTGTAACATCAGGAATATCGCGTTTTTATTATGTTTTGAATTAATACATAATTATGTGATTTAAATTCTAATACTTTATTTGTAAATTGAATTTTAAGTTATTATTATGATAATTTTCGCTGCATGTTGCTAAATGTTTTTGAAAGATTTTGGACGATTGTCGTAGTGACATATTAAATTGTCAAATAAATATTTTTATATAAGTTTCAGGATTTAGGTTGTTACACATTTCGTTACCTCACTTATGAAACCTAAGTAAACCATTTTTCCAATCGAGGTAAAGGGGTTTTTTTTGTAGTAGTGTGGTGGTTTGTGGGGGATTTACCTCTAGGAGGTTCTTCTCTGTCTCGTTTTCCTCCCTTCATGTATTCAGTAAGTCGACCTATCTTTATCGGTTATTCAAAGACATCTTTCAACTCGATGTAGTCATATATGATATGCTCATGGCTTTTATGGAATATGCAAGATTTTGATATGTCTGTTTGAGATGTCTCTCTGATGGGATATGGAGGTCGAAATCTTGTCTTTCAAAATTCAGTGTTCACACACTCTTGATACATCCTCCCATGAGAGACTATAAGTGGGGTGTATCTCCCATACTTCCCTTGCATGTTTAAGTCATAATCATCCTGACGTCGATGAGATTCTTTTCCTAATGGGCGACCGTAGTGAGACTCGCTAGACGCAGGGTTATCAAAACGTGTGGTCAATTTTTCTTCTAAAAACATAAAAGGTTTGGTCATAGTCAACATCGCTTGAACATATTTAACGTTCCTCTTTCCCAACTTTTGCTTCAAATGATGGTTGCTCAAAAGGTCATTCTAAAAATTCCAGCACATGCGCCTTCTTGAGCACCGTCAACTTCAATCGAGACTTGAATAAACCAATCGATATACGATTGTAAGATTTCCTTCTTCCTTTGAACGATCCTTATTATGGCGGCTTCATTGATAGGATGTCGCTTTCGGGCCATGAATTGCAGCGAAAACCACTTACAGGATTCCACCCAGGAATCAATGCATCCATCAGGTAGGTTATTGAAGCATAACCAAGCTGGTTCGACCAAGGTTAGCGTGAATAACTTGCACTTGGAAGCATCATCACCACAAAAGTAACTCAATTGTTTGTCTACTAGTTACACGTGTTCATCAAGATCTCCCTTTATGTCATAATCTACTAGCTTGGACGACTTCTCCATAGACTTTGGAATCTTGCTTTCCAAAATTTATACCGATAGTTAGTGCTTTAGACACACCTTATTTAATTGAATTTCTACTTGAATCGGGGTCAGAGCATAACTTCCTCGATCTCCTCCGGGATTCAGAGGGAAAGTCTGATGCTTTTTACCAACCCTTTGACCGAAGAGCCTTGCTTCCCTTCGTTCCGGATGGTTTCGAGATTGCAACGCAAGTCTTTCTTGAAATAATTTCTTGAATTGTATTCTCACTGGAGGGAGCGTTGTGGAGGATTTTTTCAAGGCGTTGAAGCCTTTCTTCAATAACAATTGAGTTTTTTTGTCGAACAATGTTAAACACATTGTTCAATAACTCGCTAGCGCCTTGTATGTTGAGATTTACCTACAACGTGTGAAATCCAGGTAAGGTTTCATGTTGCATAGTTGCAAGCGGAACATGAATCGGTACCTAATTGATCGGGATTGACCTTGCCACTTGTGAAACTCGAATTTGATCCGGGTGTGAAGAAACTAACGTTCTAGGATCTAGGACGTTTTGTTGCGGAGGAGAGGGGGTTGATTACATGTTGCAAAGGCAACAAAGACAGTTTTTCGTGCGACGGTGGATCCGATAGTCTTGGATCCACCCATATTCGTTAAAGATGAACATTGACGATATGAAAATCTTAAAGAAATGAGAGTGAAGTTGTGCTAAGTCAAATCGAAATACGATAGATATTTGCGTTAGATTATGATTACTTGCTCTGGTGATCGGAAGGAGTTATGATCTGTGAAAGTGGAATAACGAACACAAATTTGTGGAAATTGTGGAATCAAAAGTCAATTCTCACATATGACGCCATTGTTCCATTCTGAAACCAAATATGAGAAGCTTGAACGGAGGTGACGGTGGATCGCAGTCTCCAATGCGGTGGAGTGGGGGGTACTTGCAAAGTTAATATTTCAACGCTTAAGTCAGTATATGAAGAAGGAGAAAAGCGAAATACAAATTTATTTGAAATTTGTTACCTTTATTTGACTATTTACGCTTCGTTCTTTATGGATGATCGTTGGATGTGATTTACGGTTGAGATCGTAAAAATAACTATTTTTACTCATTGAAAAGATTCGTGATGGATCAGGACCTTTATTAGAATGTAGGTCGAGACGATGTAGTAGGATTAGTTCATCCGTGGTCTTTTCGGACGGTGCAAAATATTTTTTTTTTAAATTTATTTTTATAAATTCTTTAAGATAATTAAACTTTATTTTTATATTTTAATTTAAAATAAAATACAATATAAAAATAAAAATAATAGTTATTATTATTATTATTATTATTATTATTATATTATTTATATATAAATATGGAATAATTACTATGCATTATCCATATAAAAGTTTTACACGATCAATTTATCATCAATATCCGTTTGTGTTATTTATAGATTGTTAAAATAAAAGTCAAAATTTTTATAAACATCTAACATTTCATTATTAAATAATAGTATAAAATTATTAGAGTGTATTTTAATTAAATTTTTTTAAATAAATAGATTTGATAATAAACTTAAAAAAAATATGCTTCGTAATATAACTTTTTAACTAAATAAATTATAAAATAATTTAAGCTTTTTCTATTTTAAAAATAATTAATCTGAGTTGTAAACCCATACTATAAAATAACCTAAATTTGAGACAGTAAACCTGTTAATTAGGCTGAATTATTTCCACCCTAGCTGTGTCTCACATTTGACTGATAATCTCTCTTTCACAACATTTTTTATTTTCTCCATTGATACTTACATTTCTTTCTCAAAACGTGCATGTGACGATAACAGCTTCATAAAACATAAGTAAAATGCTAAATTGTGAAATTTAGCATACAATCAATTGTTCTAAAATTTTTTTGTGTGAAATTATGTAAAACTGAAAAAATTCAACTATAAGACCCATAATGTTGTTCACATTATCTTAGGATTGAATTCACATGCACATGGCATTGCAACTATGTAGCCAGAGCATATAGCAGTAGTTAGAATAGTAAACAATATTCTACAAATCAGATTTATTTTTAAAAAATTAAATCTGGCAGTTTTTTCTGAATTTAATATTTTGAACAGAACGGTTCTACTGAACTTATCATGTGAAAGAATTGATTTGTGTTTTTTTCTCTCTTCTTTTCGTAGTAATATAATATTAATATATTTTCAAATTTTAATTGAATTCACCGATAGAGTACTACTGGCAACTAAAAAATATATAAATGTTAATAAAATTGGAAGAGATATGAAATGCACATCGAGAAGGAATCTAATGATTTGAAAAACAAACTTTCATTTTCAAAGATTATTTGACTGGTCAAAATTAAACTTTGCAATCACATGCTTCTAACTAACATTATCATTGGTAAACAAAATTAGTGTAAATAGTACATTTGTGTTCACCAGTTTTTTTTGCTTTGTTGGGGACATTTATAGGATATTAATATGAGTCAACGTGAAAATGCAATCGAATGTGAAAATGTTTTATAGAGCAGTTGTAATATTTTGAGGTGCCCAAAAATACAGTTAAT
Source organism: Lathyrus oleraceus (assembly GCF_024323335.1). Classification (NCBI taxonomy): domain Eukaryota; kingdom Viridiplantae; phylum Streptophyta; class Magnoliopsida; order Fabales; family Fabaceae; genus Lathyrus; species Lathyrus oleraceus. The sequence continues at coordinate 620,039,424 of NC_066583.1, forward strand.
TTATTAAAAGCGTACAGTCAAAGAAAAACATGATGTGCAATCAAAGTAGGGTTAGTCAAAAGATGACGTGGATGGTCAATATCATGTCATGTGGTCTACTGTGCTTGATGTAAATCCCTATTTAGTTGTTTGAAAAGAGAAAAGTAATTTGATCTTCTATATTTGAAAATTTGAATACAAGTTATACTGTGTTTTATATAGGGTTGGACTTGAATTGATATCGATTTTAAAATTTAAATCCGACGCAAATTGCAATTCCGATTATATATTTTGATAATGTGTAGATTCGATTAAATTAGTTAACAAAATAAATTGGATTATTTAGTCGGTTTAATATTTATTGAGTTAAATTATAAAATGATATTTTTTTAATAAATTTATATACTATTTTATGTATATATTTAAAAATAATTATCAAAATTTAAGTACAGCCTAAAGAAGAAGTATTTTTTTATTATTAAATTTTTTTTATTACAATTTTTTGACATTAGTTTAATTATTATATTTAAATCATAAATTAAATAAAATTCAGTTTTATATCGTAGTTTTATGAGTAAACAATGTCAACATTAAATTATAAAAATCATAATAAATTGATAATATTATAATCTCTATTTTTATAATAAGTCACCCCTATAATATTAAAAATAAATTAAATAAATATTAATGAGTTTGGCTGGATTCAATTTTCGACGGATCTAAAATAATTATCTGAGTCTGATCGAAACAATTTCATATTATCAAAATTAAACAACTTGATCAATCCGACATTCAATCATATCCAATTTCTTTACACAAAAATGATAATAGGTCGGTCGATTTCAATCGGACGATTTAAATTTATCGATCCTTTTTTTTAATTTTATATCTGATGTGTAATAGAGTAAGAGAGATAACCTTCAAAATTCCACCATAGGTAAGATGTTAGTTCTTTTTTCGTATGTATGAATACATAATGGTCGAAACCTAAAAATTAAGAGATCCATAGAGAAATATAGTAATGGTATGAATCTCATTAGTCTACCATTATATATATTTCAGGTAACATTCCATATTTTCAACGAATATTATTCATTTCTAAAAAATATTGTGAGATCACTTGTATTATTTAATCAACAATTTCTCAAACATATTAATTAATATGATCACATTATATTCCAACAATGTATATGATCACTTGTATTATATATTAGTATTTTTTATCTAGACTTTAAAAAGTCTTTCAATAACAATTCAAATCCATATACTCCGTAACATATGATAATTGTTTGGTTATAAGAGCATTAAACTAAAACACATACAATAATATGAATATTGTTGGAGGAGTTTTTTTCATTATGGAACATTAAATATTGTCTGACTTCTTCTTTTGGAGCAACACCTTTGTGAGAGACACACCACATATTCAGCAAAAACTTTAAAGTGATAGGTGGGTGGGTTCTCTCACTTATAAATGCTCAAATCTCAATATTTTCAACCAATGTGGGACTATTATCCATATTACTCACACTTGATATATTCTCAACACTCCCCTCAAGTGTGAGTCCACAATGCTCTCCCTCAAGTGGAAACTATTTTTACTTCCAAGAACTCTTGTATTGCACAGAACGTTTTCTCCTCCACATTGTTGTCGTTGACACTCTTCAACGAAACGTTTCGTATTCACCACACTGACGCCATTGACTTTCGATACAAGTAAGTCGACCCCTTTTCTCGAACCAAAGGCTCATGATACCATTTGAAGAGCTGTTATTATCATGGGAGATGTATGCGGTGCACAGATTTAGGGGGAGAAGAAGTACCCTTGTGCATTTGTGTGTCTTATTAGTTGCATTTATAACTAGTAATTCTGTTTGTGTTGCACAGATTTAGGGGGAGGAGAAGTACCCTTGTGCATGTGTGTATTACTAGTAGCTATAGCTAGTAATTGTGTTTGCTTCTGCTGCTGTTTAAACTGTTGTTTAACTGCTGATAGTTTTCTTTTGAACAAAAAGGGCAGATATATGTTTTAGCCAAAATTTGCCAAAGGGGGGGTTTGTTGGTTCTAAGTGTTGACATCAATTTTGGTAAAACAAAGAGTGTTCACAAGATGTTATGTGGGATGTCTTAACATAAGATATCCTGTGTACCTGCTGGAGTTCAAGAACATGATCATGCAGGATTGTTTTAGAATGTCATAATGACATGGCATCTGATGATGTGTACCTGCTGGAGTTTAAATGGAAAACATAATTATGCAGGATTGTTTCAGGATGTCATACACAATGTCATGACATCTGATGTTTTGTACCTGCTGGAATTATAAAAGGAATTATGGAATTATGCAGGATTGTTCTAGGATGTCAGACCCGATGTCATGACATCCTGTACACAGAATATTCAGTATGAATGTCTGGTGTTATGTGATTGCGCAATTAATGGCAATCTATGTATGATTGAAGATCTGATTTGCAGGCGCATTCAATCATTGATTACAACCTGATTTACTTATTTTCCAAAGAGATCTAACCAGCTGTTATGAAAAGATTTACTTGGAAACTAGTTTTAGGTTTTTCAAGATGTCCAAGCCTAGCTAAAAGCTTCTATAAAAAGGACTTGGAAAACCTGTTTTAACAACACAACCAATACTGAGCGAAATATAGAGAGAGCTAGGGTTTGTATCTTGTTGTAGTCGTGAGACTTGTAAGCCATTCAAGTCATCCTTAGATGATTGAATTGGTCTGATTTGTGGTTGTAATTTGTCACTCTAAAGTTGTTAAGCAAGAGTGTGTGTCTACTTGATCAAAGCTGTTAAGCAAGAGTGTGTATCTACTTGATCAAAGCTGTTAAGCAAGATCAAGTGTGTGTCTTCTTGATTGAAACTGTGAAGTAAAATCAAGAGTGTGTTATTGAAAAGTGTTTTCTTTTCTCAAGGGATTGTTGTTTAAAATCACAGGTGTGATTGTAGGGAAAGTGAGTGGGTTCTCATATCTAAGAGTGCTTAGGTAGAAATTGCACGGATAGAGATTAGGTGAGAAAGACTGTAACTTGTTGAAGTGTACGGAGAGTCTTTGAACTGCTATTTTAGTGAATTTCCTTCCTGGCTTGGTAGCCCCCAGATGTAGGTGAGTTGGACCGAACTGGGTAACAATTGCTTGTGTTTCTTGCATTATCATTCTATATCTTTCTTTTGTTTGTGTTACTCAGATATTAGTGTCGTGACATTACCTTCGACATCTCATATATCTGATACCAGAATTTCATTTGGTATCAGAGCAGGCATCCTGCTCTAGTTCTGGGTGAGATATAGGGACAACACTTTCTGGTACAATGGAGAGAGATGGAGGATCTATTCATAGGCCACCAATTTTGGATGGATATAACTATGACTACTGGAAACCTATAATGGTAGCCTTCCTAAAAACTCTTGATAATAAGGCTTGGAAGACTGTGTTAACAGGCTGGGAACATCCAGTAATTACTAAGGAAGGAAGAGCCACTACTGATAAGAAGCCTGAAGAACAATGGTCCAAGGAGGAGGATGACCTAGCCCTTGGAAATTCTAAAGCATTGAATGTCATCTTCAATGGAGTAAACAAGAACATCTTCAGATTAGTAAACAACTGTGAAGTGGCTAAAGATGCTTGGGACATTCTCAAAACCACTCATGAAGGCACCTCTAGAGTGAAAATGTCTAGACTACATCTGCTCACCACAAGTTTGAAAACTTAAGGATGAAAGAAGATGAAAATATTCATGAATTTCACATGAGTATCCTTGAAATTGCCAATCCCTCTGGAGCTTTGGGAGAGAAGATGTCAGATGAAAAGTTAGTAAGAAAAATACTCAGGTCACTCCCTAAGAGATTTTCTATGAAAGTAACAACCATAGAAGAATCTCAAGACATTTCAAATATGAGAGTTGGTGAGTTAATTGGATCCCTCCAAACATTTGAGATGGTAATATGTGATAGATCTGAAAAGAAAGCCAATATCATAGCCTTCATGTCAAACACTGAAGAGGAAGATGAGGAAGGTGGTCAAGATATGATGAAGATCTGGCAAAAGAGGTAGCAATGCTGGGAAGACAGTTCAACAGACTTATGAAAAAGATTGATGTGAGATCTAATGTCAAGAACATCGCATCTGGCATCAGTAAATCCAACAGTTTTGGTAGAAGAACAAGTCTGAAGAAAAGCCCAAAGAAGTTCAGTGTTATGAGTGTAATGGGTATGGTCATATTAAAACTGAATGTGGGACCTACCTCAAGAAACAAAAGAGGAGTCTTGCTGCTTCTTGGTCTGATGGAAGTGAAACAGAAGAAGCTGCAAATCATGTAACTGCATTGACAGGAAGATGGGGTTCTGATGAAGAGTCAAATGATGATGAAGTAACCTTTGAAGAGCTGGCCACTACTACAAAGAGTTGTGCCACAAAAGTGCAGGAGTGTGCAGACAAGTTGAAAGCCAGAAGAAGGTGATAGATCAGTTAGAAAATGAAAAGGAAGAATATGTGGAAACCATCTCCAAGTTGAAGACTGAAGCAATACTCTTAAATTCCAAACTAGATGAAATGACAAAGTATGTAAGAATGCTTAACAATGGATCTGACATCTTAGACAAGATTCTCTAGACTGGTAAAATAATAGGGGATAAATCTAGAATTGGATTCAATGAATCTAAGGCTGAGTGCAATTACACTAGTTGAAAACCAAAATCCAAACCTAAGTGCAACCATGTTAAAAAAAACCTGAGATGTCATATCATATGTCACAACATCAGAAGGGAAGACAGCAGAAAGGGAAACATCAAAGACGGAGATGCCATTACTGTGGAAAATTTAGCCACCTGAAGCCCTTCTACTATAAGCTATATGGTTATCCTAGCCCTGATCAGACTCAATATCAATCAAGACCCAAACCTCACAGGCCTGTCAACAAAAAGCAATGGGTTCCTAAGACAAATGTTACAAGTCTAATAGCTCACACTTCCTTCAGAGTTTCAGCCAAAGAAGATTGGTATTTTGATAGTGGTTGTTTCAGACACATGACTGGAAACAAAAACCTGCTAACTGACCTTCATCCTCATGCCATGAGTTATGTTACCTTTGGTGATGAAGCAAAGGGTGAAATCAAGGGAATGGGTAAGCTGGATTGTCCTGGATTCCTGACCTTGACAATGTCCTACTTGTTAAGGGATTAACTGCTAATCTAATAAGCATCAGTCAACTGTGTGATCAAGGTCTGAATGTAAACTTCACTAGAACTGAATGTATGATTACTAACAAGGAAAATGAAGTGATCATGAAAGGAGTTAGGTCCAAATACAACTGCTACATGTGAAGTTCTCAAGAAACTGGTTACTCTTCAATGTGTACCTTAGCCAAAGAGGAAGAAGTGAAGATATGGCATCAAAGATTGGGCCACCTGCATCTTAAAGGCATGAAGAGGATTATATCTGTTGAAGCTGTTAGAGGAAATCCCAACTTAAAGATTGATGAAGGAAAATCTGTGAAGAATGTCATATTGGAAAACAGACAAGGATGTCACACCAGAAGCTTAGACATGACACCCACTACCAAAGTTTTGGAACTCCTTCATATGGACTTGATGGGACCCATGCAAGTAGAAAGCCTTGGTTGGAAGAAGTATGCATATGTGGTGGTGGATGATTTCTCCAGATATACCTGGATCAATTTCATAAGAGAAAAATCTGATGTGTTTGAAGTCTTCAAGGAGCTTTGTCTAAAACTACAAAGAGAAAAGGAAAGCCCTGTCATCAAAATTAGAAGTGATCATGAGAAGGAATTTGAGAACAACAAATTTGCTGAATTCTGCTCTTCAGAAGGAATTCATCATGAGTTCTCATCTCACATTACTCCCCAGCAAAATGGTGTGGTGGAAAGAAAGAATAGAACTCTTCAAGAATCAGCCAGAGCTATGATTCATGCTAAGAAATTGCCCTACCATTTTTGGGTTGAAGCCATGAACATAGCCTGCTATGTTAACAACAGAGTGACATGTTGAAGAAAGGGACTCCACAAACTATATGAAGTCTGGAAAGGAAGAAGACCTACAGTCAAATACTTCCATGTATTGGTAGTAAATGCTATATCTTGGCTGATCGTGAGCAAA